>NC_138769.1:709729164-709761664 GCF_965119305.1 Pelophylax lessonae | reverse complement strand
GCATGCCCAGTCTTGCAAATCAGCCGATTGTCGGCCGAATTCTGTACTGACTGGCGAACAATCGGCCGTTCTGTTGTTGGCCAACAAAAATTTTAATGCCTGCACGACAGATTCTGTTCGGCCGAAAATGCGCTGTCGGCTGTCGGAAGCATCATACTAACAAGCCTACAATCGGCCGATCGGTCGTCGGCCGAATATTTACGGCCGAAGATCGGTACGTGTGTACGAGGCATTATAGTGTGTATGGCCCATTAAGCTGGCCATACATGTTCAACTTTTGTTGTACAATTTTCTGGTAGATCTACCACAAACCACAAACCACATAGGTCAAAGCTAAAAAAACACATTCACTTGTATCTAATTAGGCAGGCCTTTGTACTACATACTTGAAGGTAAATTTCAAGAAAATTGGACAGAAAATTGTAAGAAAATTGGAACATGTATGGCCAGCCTTAAGCCTCGTACACACGTACCGATTGTTGGCCGTAAATATTCGGCCGACGACCGATCGGCCGATTGTAGGCTTGTTAGTATGATGCTTCTGACAGCCGACATCGCATTTTCGGCCGAACAGAATCTGTCGTGCAGGCATTAAAATTTTTGTTGGCCAACACCAGAACGGCCGATTGTTCGCCAGTCAGTACAGAATTCGGCCGACAATCAGCAGATTTGCAAGACTGAGCATGCTCAGAAAAGAAAAAACACACGGAAAGTTAACCATCACATGACATCACTTCTGCAGTGTGTGTGTGTGTGTGTGTGTGTGGGGGGGGGGGGGGGTGGTGTGTGTGTGTGTGTGTGTGGGGGGGGGGGTGGTGTGTGTGTGTGTGTGTGTGTGTGTGTGGGGGGGGGGGGTGGTGTGTGTGTGTGTGTGGGGGGGGGGGGGGGTGGTGTGTGTGTGTGTGTGGGGGGGGGGGGGTGGTGTGTGTGTGTGGGGGGGGGGTGGTGTGTGTGTGTGGGGGGGGGGGTGGTGTGTGTGTGTGTGTGTGGGGGGGGGGGGTGGTGTGTGTGTGTGTGTGTGGGGGGGGGGGTGGTGTGTGTGTGTGTGTGTGGGGGGGGGGGGTGGTGTGTGTGTGTGTGTGGGGGGGGGGGTGGTGTGTGTGTGTGTGTGTGTGGGGGGGGGGGGGGTGGTGTGTGTGTGTGTGGGGGGGGGTGGTGTGTGTGTGGGGGGGGGGGGTGGTGTGTGTGTGTGGGGGGGGGGTGGTGTGTGTGTGTGTGTGGGGGGGGGGTGGTGTGTGTGTGTGTGGGGGGGGGGGGTGGTGTGTGTGTGTGTGTGGGGGGGGGTGGTGTGTGTGTGTGTGTGTGTGTGTGGGGGGGGGTGGTGTGTGTGTGTGTGTGTGTGTGTGTGGGGGGGGGGGGGTGTGTGTGTGTGTGTGTGTGTGGGGGGGGGGGGTGGGGGTGGGGGGGGGTGTGTGGGCTAAATTGTAAGATAAAATTAAAGTGTTTATGTATATATTTAGCTAAAAATATATAAATTAAGGAATAATACAAAATTTCCATTCAGTCGCTGTGGATGAATGTAACCAAAACATTTAATAAAAAAATCACTAAAAATGATTACTAAATAAAAGATTGCTACAGCGCTCACTCACCTTTTTAGTTGGCTTAGGTCAGTGATGAACCTTGGCAACACAGGTGTTTTGTAACATTTCCCATGATGCTCACCTACACTGCAGAGTACATAAGCATTTTGGGAAATGTAGGGCAAAAACATCTTGGGGGGGGGGGGGGTAAGGGTTACCATCACTGGCCTAGGTAAAACATTTCCAATACATTTTAGTTGTCTGTGTGCGCCATTTTTAAAATAAAGCAAAATCTCTTTACAATAAATTGCCAATGGCACATTGGCGTTCGCCCTGGACCAGAAATGACACCAAATTGGCTTGCACACATTCCAGCAAGTGGTCACAATCAACTGGCTAATCATGGTGAGGGCCACTTTCAGCTGTGAAGAAATGGCATTCATATGCAAAGTAAGTGTGTGTGTGTGTGTGTGTGTGTGGGGTGGGGGGGGGGGTCTGTGCTTGTAATCAGAGCATTGATTACCAGTGCAGACCCTTGGGGGATGCCACTAGAGCCACCAGGGATGCCCACCCATGCCACCATTGATGCCAATCAGTGCTCAGGGAACCTGTTAGTGCCCTCCTCATCAGTGCTGCCCATCATTACCATCTTTCAGTGCTGCCCACCAGTGCCAATCATTGCCCATCAGTGCCACCTATCAATGCCCATCAATGCTGCATATCAGTGCCACCTATCTATCTATCAGTGCTGCATATTAGTGTCTCATCAGTGCCTGCCAGCGCAGCCTCATCAATGCTCGTCAGTGCAACAAAAAACATATTGATTTACCAAATTTTATTACATAAACAAAAACACATTATTTTAGGGGTCAAACATTTAGGTCTTCTTTTTGCCAATAGAAAAAAAACCTTGCAGTGATCAAATACCACCAAAAGAAAGCACTATTTTTTATGAAAATACTGTCATACATTTGTGTTAGGTACAGGGTTGCATGACCGCACAATTGTCATTCAAAATGCAACAGTATAAAAAGCTGGAAATTGGCCTGGGCAGGAAGGGGTGTAACTGCCCTGTAAGGAAGTGGTTAACTATTGAAACATGGGAATAAATATTCCAGGGGTAAGCATGCTCAGCTCAATGGTTTAGTGGTTAGTGTTCCTGGCTATAAACACTGAGAGCATGAGTTCAAATCCCAAGTGTGCCATCACCTTCTTAAATTTTAGACAGCTATAAATAAATACTGAAACTTGGCAAATGCATAATTGCACCCTGCACATATGCATGTTTGTTTCTTGAATATACAAGGCCATTGACATGCAATTTTAGGTGATGTAGCCAATGTATTACTATGTGGCCAAAAAAAAATTATGGCACACAGGGTGTTATCATGGTTGGGCCTTGAACTCATGACCTAGCAATTTTTAGCTGTGAGCTTAGCCCACTACACCAAAGTGCTGAATACAATCAGATATGCCTGAAAGTTTCAGATGAATAAAGAATGAAGACTGCTAATTAGACAGCTGTGTAGTCTGCTATTAGAAAATCTAAAGGTTAAAACACATAAGATACATAACTATACCTTAAAATTAAAATAAACCATAATAAATGACATTGCTGTGTAATAGTGATTCAGAATAGACAAATTTCCTTTTATGAAAAACACAAAGGGAATTTGGCTAACTCCAAACTCAAATTCAGCCTAAGTTAACTCCAAACCCGAATTCAGTCTAAGTTAACTCCAACTCCGAATTCATTAAAGCATCTAGTTGATGGTTTAACTCCAGCCACTTACCTAATTAGGATGCAATGAGTTTAGGCTGGAGTTATTTCTGGAGAAGTGAGCAGCTCTAATGCAAACTTATACTGAATTAGGCCCATTGTGTGGAAGGACCCTGTAAGAGGTGACTGGGTAGGTAGACCCATTTGTATACACCAGGGTCTAATGGCTTCAGTCAACTCCTCTGTATGAGATTTGAACAAATGTATCTTTATTCCTACATCCTCTTTGGTACAAAATGCAGAAATCGCTCTCTAGGAGCTGACTCAATGAATAGCAGGATTAAATGTGTGATTAAACAATAAGTGAATCCGCACGTCTTGCGAGGTTTCAATAGACGTAATTAGAGTGTGCTGAACACCTCGCTCTCTGTGAATTAATAAGCATGTGATCTCCTCAATAGGGTCTGGAACAAAGACAAATGTGTTCAAATCTCACTAGGAAAGCACCACTGCGCCCACTGGTTAAGTGTGCCAGAGAAGGATTAGACACCACAGAAGTCAATCTGTGTTATTATGGTTTTGTTAAGCAGACTCTATAGTCAACCACCTTCGGGCTTCTTATATGCAGACTCCAGCGACAAGATTTACTTTATGTAGTTTGTGTCGCTGTTCCTCCCACAAGCCCATAAATAGCAATGAGGTCCTTCAACGGTGATCAGCTCAATCTGTTATTGAAATCTGTCAAGAAAAGTGGATTACTCACCAATCTACCAGAGAGACATAAGCTGGTAAAGGGGTCTGCTTCATCATTTACCATGTTACCCCTTATTCTCTACAGTGTGTGGGTTCCTCAACCTCCCTCACTAACAAAAGAAGGGCATGATCCTGATTCTGTATTTATTATGTATAGCAATCATCCTTGAAGCTGTTGGTTGTTGTTTGGTAGTGAGATCAAATCTCTGTAGTGCACACATGTACCCTAATCAAGAACAGTTAAATTGAATGCTGGAAATTTGGCCTCTGCTTGATCACGTTTTGGCTGTTTGGTCATGGACTGGACTGAAGTCTATTTGTCTCTGACTTCTGTAGGACAGTCTATGACTTGAATTATTCCTTGGATTGTTGGAAATGCATTTGTATTCAGCTTGTCGGTGTTGATCCTGATAGGTAGAAATGACCTTCAGGTTTGGGTCGACCATGAGTTTGACCCCAGCCCAAGTTGTTCTCAGTTTGCCAAATGGACACCACTTCAAGTCAATCAAGTCATCCTCCAAGCATAATATGTATAGGAATAGTTATATTTTTATTGTTGCCCTTTAAGCATTATAAAAAAACTCACACCCTGCTGAGCAGTACTTTTTATTTTTTTTATGTAGCATACTGCCATTCTTTGATAATGACTGTCTCTGTATACTTCTAGTGTTGGTCTCAGGTTTCATGCATCATACTCCTGAGTCCTGAGACTGGAAGAAATGCATCGTGAGAACTGTAGTCTCTTGCAAGGATATTACTGCACTGCTGAATTGTTTAGGAACTGTACTTCCCAGCAAGCCTTGGGCTCCTGAGGAGGATTGTGGGAGAGACTATAAAGGGATCTACTGAACAGGCCATGTTCTCTTGCTTCCCGGGACCCATCGTGTGCACATGGTTTGCTGTACAGAGTGAGAGACAGCAGACTGCGGCCTACTGCAGACTAATGTTCATCGCAACATCGCAGACATCCTTGCAGCATCGCAGATCGGATGGAGTTGGCGGGACACACTGAGACAGCAGAGTGCAGCCATCCTGAGGCCACAGAGCATGGAGGATTGCCATCGCCTGTCCTTCCAGGACCCTCATTCATGGACATCAGGATTTGGTGAAAGGGCACCTGCTCAGTGTTCAGACCGCATTTATCACAGTTCTTTTTACATTAACCACAGACACTTTGCAATTGAATCAGCCACCAGATCTTTCAGGATTATAATAAACTATTCTGCATTGCTTGCTATACACAGAGTAATATTGGGGAACTGTTCATTAAATGAGCTCCAACTTCCGGTGAAGATCTTAGCAAGGCCTTGCAAGTAAAACTAGATATAGTTTTGGTGAGAGTTTCACATGCATATTCCCTGAGACTGTGTTTATTAGTATAATTTGGTGTTAATAAAACCAGTTTCTCACTGTCTTTTTTGTGTTGGTTCAACTGAACCCTGGCGGTTTATCTAGGGTCCAGTTGACTAATGTATATTTGCAAGTTCTTCTGAGTAAAAGGTAAAACTCATTCATATTGTGTTAGTGTGTCATTTAAAAGTATACACTCACAAATTACCAGGTGTGTCAGTGGGGCAGAGCTTGTTCTTGGGGTTGAGAGGCACAGTGCGGGACCCGTTTACTTAAGCGGCTCCTGCGGGGGTAGCACTACATTAATGTTTTAGCATTGGTATTTTTTAACCAAAAGTTTACAAATTGACCTAGAAATAGGCAAGAAAACAATTACAATATTCATCCCCCACAGCGCTATGTTTAGGGTTTGCGATTTTCAGGCTGGATTTGCAAATTCTCCCATGAACCAAACCCAGGCCAGTTTGCCCAACACTACTGATCAGGCCTATTACCCCTGCTATGATCAATCATCAGTCAATATTCCATTTACTTGTTTGGATTCTGCTGTTTGCTATGGCCATCTGCCTGTGGGTTTGTACCGTACTACTACATGTTGGCTGTTGCACTTGGCAATTCAGAAAGTCTACCGGACTCCGTAAGGGCACATGGGGTTATGGGTGCAGCAGGACAACATCATTTTTAGGACTTATACAACTAACTCATGAGAACTTTGCACAAATTCAGACAAGGACAATGAAATCAGGGTGACATGGTGCATTCATAATGCCATGTGATACATCATAAGACTGTAAATCCAAAACTGAAGTCATCTGGTACATTTTATAAAAGATCCCTTTTCAAGTTTGTCCTTATCTGTGTGGAAAGAAGGATATTACTGTTTTACAGCTATATTAACAGTAAGTGACGACTTCAGTGTAGAGGAGGGACAGCTGACAATGGATGTCCCAAAGTAAGCCTATGGATGACGTCACCACCCAGGCTCTGCAACCGTTGTTGCCGATCTCTCCTCTTCACTGAAGCCAGCTGCCGGGGAGATCATGTGCCAGAATCTCTCCCAGCATAGGTAACTATACACATCTTCCATTCACAGAGCAGATAGAATAGGGTTTAGAAGGGGGGCGGGAGCAAAATTAAACCTAGGAATAGGCTAGACTTCCATGTTCCTGCCATAATAACTGATATGTGTTTCCATCATTGATGTCAGTGGGCGGTATAGTGCCCCATCATTGGTGTCAGTAGAAGGACTAGTGTCCCATCATTGGTATCAGAAGAAGCAATAGTGCTCCATCATTAGTATCAGTAGAAGGAATAGTGTCCCGTCATTGCTGTCAGTAGAAGGAATAGTGTCCCATCATTGGTATCAGAAGAAGCAATAGTGCTCCATCATTAGTATCAGTAGAAGGAATAGTGTCCCGTCATTGCTGTCAGTAGAAGGAATAGCGTCCCATCATTGGTTTCAGAAGAAGCAATAGTGCCCCATCATTAGTATCAGTAGAAGGAATAGTGTCCCGTCATTGCTGTCAGTAGAAGGAATAGTGTCCCGTCATTGGTGTCAGTGGGGGGATTAGTGCCCCATTATTGATATCAGTGGCAGGAATAGTGCCCTATCATTAGTATTAGTAAAAGGAATAGTGCCCCATCATTGGTATCAGTAGAAGGAATAGTGTTCCATCATTGGTATCAGTAGAAGGAATAGTGTCCCATTTTTGGTGTCAGTATAATGTATAGAATACATTAAGATAAAAACCTTCTGCCTTTACGACTCCTTTAACTACTTCCTGCCCGTGCTATAGCCGAAAGATGGCTACAGCACGGGCTTAGTTTGCTGGGAGGGCATCCATGGACATCCCCCTGTAAACACCCTGCCTGCGCGCCGCTTGTGGCACGCTCTATGATCGCTGTGTCCTTCGGACTCAGCTGATCACAGGTCGGGGTAAAGGGGCAATCACAGCAACCCTTTACTATGTGATCAGCTGTGTCCAATGACAGCTGATCACAGGATGTAAACAATCCGGTTATCGGCTTTTCTTTCCTCACGCTTACAGCGTGCGGAGAGAAGATGAAAGCTGATATCCGGCTTGTGTTTAAGGGACATTGGCACTGGTAATCAAGGCACTGATTATTAGTGTCCTGAGTATCAGTGCAGTCTGCCAATCAGTGCCCACCAGATCTGCTAATCAGTGCCTCCTAATCGGTGTGACATATCAGTGGTGCCTATCAGTGCCACCCACCATAGCCTATCAGTGCCCATAAATGCCACCCTATCAATGCAACCTATCAGTGCCAATTAGTGCAGCCCACCAGTGCTGCCCATTAATGTCGCCTATCAGTGCCCATAAGTGCCACTTATCAGTGCAGCCTCATCAGTGCCTCCTCATCAGTGTCCATCAGTGCTGCCTAATCAGTACCCATCAGTTCCACCTATCAGTGCCAATCAGTGCAGCCTCATCAGTGCCCATCAATACAGCCTATCAGAGCCCATCAGTGCAGCCTATCAGTGCCCATCAGTGCAACCTCATTAGTGCACGTCAGTGAAGGAGAAAAATTATCTGTATGAAAAATTCAATTTTTTAAATTTTCGGTCTTTTTTTTGTTTATTTAGCAAAAAATAAAATACCACCAAAAGAAAGCTCTATTTGTGTGAAAAAAATGATAAAAACTTATTGGTACAGTGTAGCATGACCGCACAATTGTCATTCAAAGTGCGAGAGCGCTGAAAGCTGAAAATTGCCCTGGGCAGGAAGGGGGTGAAAGTGCCCGGTAGGCAAGTGGTTAAACACAGATGCATGTAATGTGAACCATCGCATGTTGCAGTAATGCACGCATTACCAGAACGCAATAGTATGAACGGGCCCTCAGTGTGGATATGTGGTGTACCCCTCAAGGAAGACTACTCCCCTATTGCTCAGCTATTTTTGCACATAAAACAGGTGCTGGCCCTGCATGCATCAGAAACATGTAACGTTTTTACGTGGGCCCTTAGTGTTGCCGTGACCAGTTCAGATTCAAAAAGATGCAAAAAGTCGATTTCCTCTTTAAACTCTCAGGGATTAAATCTTTTGAAAGCATTACAACTCCTCTATGAAGGGGAGAGAACATTCTCCAATTAATCGAGTAGCTGGTGACTGTGTTTGCCTTGTGAAGCGGAAAGCGAGGGGTTTATAAGCAGCAGAACACTCGTACTCCTGAAGACGTTACACTTCCCAAGGATTAAATGTACAAATGTTGTCTTACGCAAACTGACTCATCCTTCCTTGTCAAACACAAAGTAATCAGAATTAGAACACTGAGCAGCAATAAGAAGACAAACGTAGGCAGAATTTGTTGTCATTGCATTATTGCTTGCATTAAACTAAGGGGCGAGATGGTAAAATTATCACTTTAAAGACCTGGCAAATGTCATTCTACCATTTCGCCTTCCTTTTTTATGTATTGTTTTTAATCTGGACATCTTTCATTATTACCTTCATCATTTATGAGCTGTTTAACCTTATTGGGGGCATGGAAGAAGTAAAATGAGTAGGCAGGCCAGACATCCCTTCTTCCTGGAGGAATCAAGCTGGATGATATAATCTAGATCAGTGGTCTCCCAACTGCAGCCGGGGACCAGACGTGGCTCTTTTCTTGCCTTTGTCTGGCCCAGTCACATTAACAATGGGGCATCCCCTGATGACGTCTAGATGACGAAACACGTTGGGAGGAGTCGGTTCCACGCAAACATCGTCACAGATGGAGGTCGGCCATTTTGCTGGTTTGAAACACTACCATTACATTGCAGCCTACAGGCAATATTTTGCTCTCTATTCAGTGAGTGTTATTCTATTATTTTAATAAACTTTAGTCAAACTTACTACACTATGAGACTCTCCTGTGGATTTTCCCTAACTCCTATGTACCCAACCTTGGATGTGGATGAGCGTCTTTGGCTGTTAGGATTCACCTGGATCGGAGGCTGTGTGATCCTCATTTAATCACTCAATGTGCATTTGACCATTATGGAAATAATGGTCCACAGCATGCCGTAAGAGTCAGTGTGTTTATCGGTGATGGTGCAGGACCGTGTTTACACCTTTATATGAATCATACACCGTAGTCGAAGATTTTGGCATAAATTACCATTTTGGGGCTTTTTATATACCTGGTGTTCTATTTCATCTGGTTTGAAGAGCTGCATTTTGTTTTTAGATTGTTTTTTACTAATAGTAATGCACCATTTCTCCCACTGACACCAGTAATGGGGCACTATTCCCCCCACTGACATCAGTGATGGGGCACGATTTCTCGCACTGATGGGCAGTGATGGGACACTATTCCTCCCACTCACACCAGTGATGGGGCATGATTTCTCGCACTGATGGGCAGTGATGGGACACTATTCCACCTACTGACACCAGTGATGTGGCACAATTACTCCCACTGATGGTGCAGTTATAGGGTGGCCACCTGTCCAGGATTCACCTGGACAGTCCGGATTTTGAATCATGTGTCTGGGTTGCAGGCGGACTGAAACCCAGGCACATTATTCAGAACGGGCTGTGGCTCCCCAAGTAACCAAGATAGTCACAAATCTGTTGCCGGGCGGCTGTCTGGGGGGGCAGGTTTGGGATCACTGGGGAGCAGGGCAATGGCGTCAGCAAGACCAAATTGGCCACGCCCACTGTAGCACACTAGGCGCACCACATTACTGCTCTGCTTGGGGCACCCAAAGGTGTCCCAGGCTGCTCAAGTGTTCGGGTTTAGCTTAAAGAAAAGGTGGCAACCCTAGGCAGTGATGGTACACTATTTATCCCACTGACACCAGTGATGGGGCACATTTTTTCCCCAATGATAGGGCAGTGATAGGGCAATATTCCTCCCACTGTCATCAGTGATGGGGCACTATATCTCCCACTGACACCAGTGATGGGGCATTATTCTTCTGATACCAGTGATGGGGCACTATTCCTCCTACTGACACCAGTGATGAGGCACTATTTCTCTCACTGACACCAGTGATGGGGCACTATTCCTCCCACTGACACCAGGGATGGGGCATCATTCCTCCCACTGACACCAGTGATGGGGCACTATTCCTCTTACTGACACCAATGATGGGGCACCATTCCTCCTACTGACCCCAGTGATGGGGCACTATTTCTCCTACGGACACTACAAATGGGGCACTATTCCTCGGACACCAATGATGGGGCATTGTTACTGATGCCAGGACATTTCCTACTCCCACTGGCCACAGTCTGGCCCTTCTAAAGTCTGAAAGACAGTTAACTGGTCCTTTGTTTAGAAAGTATGGAGACTCCTGGTCTAGATTTTTTTTTTCCTGTTTGCCCCAAGGCTCCTCCCAGATGGTCCTGTCTGGTGAAGCTCCTATGGGAGCCTACTGGAGGATTAACATAGGATGCCCAAACTCAACTGCCAACTCTCAGTTCCAAGAAACAACAACGCCATTTCAAGATGCCCCGAGACTGCCACATGCCTCATTGAGCTATTGATGACTTTCATCTCATTATTTTCTAAAAGCAGAAAACCTTCAGCACAATAGAGGTTTTTATTTGGTACATTTTAAAGGCAGAAGAGTGTATTTTAACATGTGGGTAAAAAATGGATAAAACAATAAATGGTAAATGTAAACCCAACCAAACATTCTCATATAAATTTATTAACGTGATTCCGCCTGTAGGTGCCACTCTGCCGACGTTAATATACAGTAAGCGGTCAGCAAGTGGTTAAAGGCAATTTTTACCAGTTTTGGGGGATTGGAACCCCTGTCAGGTTTATATTGCTACTATATAAAACACACAGAGGGCGCAAAGACCTAGTGCATTATCCCGAGACAAATAATTTATTAGATAAAAGCACGACAGCAAGAAATTGCGCATCACAGATCACTGTACATTCCATCCAATGTATCAATACGTATGGGTGTAACAGTCACTGAAGACCCCCATGGGCTGACGCGTTCCGAGGAATTCCTCTTCTTCAGAGCAGGTTTATATTGCTGTCTGCGTCCCGGGTTAAAGTGGTTCTAAGGGCTGAAGGCTTGTTTACCTTCATGTATTCTAAAAAACCTTCAGTGTGCTGCTCTACCCTCAACCCCCTTTTAATAGTTACCTAAGCCTGATCTCGATCCAGCGATGGGCACCCTGGTCTCTCCCTCCTCATTGGCTGAGATGCAGCAGCAGGAGCTGTCAACCACAGCCAGTGAGGTGGGAGCAGGGGGAAGGGCTAAGTCACACTATTTGTATCTTATGGACACAGAGAGCCGGTTTAGGAGCGAGCACACATGCGTACCTCCATAGCTAGCAGTTTGCTATGGGGGCACTCTGCATGGGGGGAGGGACCAAGAGGCCTAGGGTTTCCACCTTTTCTTCAAGCCAAACCCAAACACTTTAGCAGCCTGGGACACCTTTAGGTGCCCTAAGAAGAGTAGTATTGTGGTGCACATAGCGTGCTGCAGCGAACAGTGGGTGTGGCCAAAGTGATCTTGCTGAAAACATGGCCCTGCCCCCCAGTGATGCCAAAACTGCCCCCAGACAGCCTCCCACAGCTCCTGGATGGCAACAGATTTGTGTGTAACTATCTTAGTTACTTGGGGAGCCGCATCCCGGTCCCGCTGACCTACTGAGTGCTGAAGACAAGGACAGAGCGCAGGCCTCCACCCAGCATGGTGAAAACTGTGTCTGAGCAGAGGCCAGTTCCATGCCCCACTGGAGACTCTCCTCCCCTAGCACCTAGCTAGCCCAACCAAGCTGTCCCAGCTCCCCCAAACCGCCCCCTGCTGGCCAGGTCGGGAACCCGGATTCGGCCGGTGAGTACAGAGTACCTGGAGTGGAGCTTCAGCCTGGAATGGGGGTCAGAAGGAGGCAGGGAAGAGGGAGAGTGGGAGGGGGGCCGAGTTGCTGCACCATGGGCCTCTTGTTTGCACTTGCCTCCTGGGCTGAAAGTTGCCAGTCAGCTGACTTTAAAAAAAAAAAAATTGGGAGGGGGAGGGGGGGGGGGCGGAACACTGCTTTAAAGAAAATATAGACAAAAAAAAATTACAACTCCCCCCAAAATCCACAACCAGACCCTTCAGAACTAAATTTTAAGGAGGACTCCATTCCAAAAAAAAAAAAAAAAATTCCAAATTCCATAACCAGGCCCTTAATACAAGCATGCAGCACCTTGCCTCCATGGAAGCACAGATTGCCTTTCACTGGACATATTGCTGTGCTTCTGGAAAAGCGCCATGCTTTGCTTTGTGTGAAAAAAAATCCTAGACGTGAGAAGTCAGAATAATAACCTCGGGCTACACTTGGCTCTCATGAGACGGACATTTAACCTTCTGACCATTTAACATTTAAACAGCTTATCTCTTGCACAAAGCTAGGCCATGAGACCTGACCAGCTGAGGTCTGCATTGCAGAATGAGATGTCACCGAAGGACAATGGAGAGTAAAGGAATAATATTCACGGAGATTCAGGTACCTAGAGTACAGGCGATTGTGATTTCATTAGTAATACCATATAAAAGATTGAAATAGATACGTGCAATTAGTTTCAGCCTGAATATAAATTCAGACAAATTTTTGGTTATTCGGATTTATTCCGAAGTATCCGAATTTCCGATTGAAATAGTAGCAAAATTTTATTGAAATTCGTTTAACCACTTCTGGACAGGAAGATTTTCCCCCTTAATGACCAGGCCATTTTTTTGCGATTAGGCACTGTTATTTTAACAGACCATTGCGCGGTCGTGCGACGCTGTACCCAAATAAATTTGATGTCCTTTTTTTCCCCACAAATAGAGCTTTATTTTGGTGGTATTTGATCACCTCTGCAATTTTTATTTTTTGAGTTATTAACAAAAAAAGAGCGACGATTCTGAAAAAAACAAAACAATATTTTTCACTTTCTGCTACTGTATATATATATATATATACACACACACATGGATGTACAGTATCTCACAAAAGTGAGTACACCCCTCATATTTTTGTAAATATTTTATCATACCTTTTCATGTGACATCACTGAAGAAATGACACTTTGCTACAATGTAAAGTAGTGAGTGTACAGCTTGTATAACAGTGTAAATTTACTGTCCCCTCAAAATAACTCAACACACAGTCATTAATGTGTGTTAGTGTTAGAAGGGCTCGGGTGTGAATGGGGAGCAGGTGTGTTAAATATGGTGTTATCGCTCTCACTCTCTCATACTGGTCACTGCAAGTTCAACATGGCACCTCATGGCAAAGAACTCTCTGAGGATCTGAAAAAGAATTGTTGCTCTACATAAAGATGGCCTAGGGCTATGAGAAGATTGCCAAGACCCTGAAACTGAGCTGCAGCACGGTGGCCAAGACCATACAGCGGTTTAACAGGACAGGTTCCACTCAGAACAGGCCTCGCCATGGTCCACCAAAGATGTTCAGTGCACGTGCTCAGCGTCATATCCAGAGGTTGTCTTTGGGAAATAGACTTATGAGTGCTGCCAGCATTGCTGCAGAGGTTGAATGGGTGGGGGGTCAGCCTGTCAGTGCTCAGACCATACCCCGCACACTGCATCAAAGTGGTCTGCATGGCTGTCATTCCAGAAGGAAGCCTCTTCTAAAGATGATGCACAAATAAGCCCACAAACAGTTTGGTGAAGACAAGCAGACTAAGGACATGGATTACTGGAACCATGTCCTGTGGTCTGAGACCAAGATAAACTTATTTGGTTCAGATGGTGTCAAGCGTGTGTGGTGGCACCCAGGTGAGGAGTACAAAGACAAGTGTGTCTTGCCTAAAGTCAAGCATGGTGATGGGAGTGTCATGGTCTGGGGCTGCATGAGTCCTGCCGACACTGGAGAGCTACAGTTCATTGAGGGAACCATGAATACCAACATGTACTGTGACATAATGAAGCAGAGGATGATCCCCCTCCCTTCGGGGCCTGGGCCACAGGGCAGTATTTCAACATGATAACGATCCCAAACACACCTCCAAGATGTATTTAGAAAATATACCAGTGGTATATCCCTCGTGCCAACAGGTGTGTATAATGTGTAAATTATAATAAATAGAAATTGGAAAGCAGCAGCTATAGAATGGATGTAAGGATGTATCAATAATAGCCCCTAAAGCAACAACGGCTACCTACAGCGCTTGCTATGAAAAAAAGTGCATAACCATAGATGTTCAGTGACTCAAAATTAAGCAATAAGCCTCAAAATGATCCATGGAAAATATTCAAATCAATAGTATAAGTGCTAGGTGCTATAAATGAATAAATATGCAATTTAAATCAATAAATACACATTAAATATATCTGTGGACTAAAAAAAATACAATAAAAATGTGTCAATGTTCCATATAAAATAATTAATGCATATAATACAGTGCTTATAAATAACTACAAATTATAACTGTTGTGCCTGAGGTATATAAGTGCAAGTATCCCAAATGGGTTAGTTCAAGTCCATATATAGTGACTTTGGTGATCAAAGTTCTAAAGAATTTCCTTGGGCAAAATTGCTTATCCAATACAGATCAAAGTGCAGGTGCTCGGTGTGGATCTTATCCCATCCGCCTTGTGACATATAAATGGCACAGGTTCCTCTCCACTGTGGTATGGATAAACTTGGGTGACTTACCAGATGTTGTGGGTCTCATATGCCTTATATCATTAAGACCACTCACGCTTGGTTGGCCCACAAGGCCAGGGTAGGTTCCCCCCCGTGATGCTCCGGTACTAGGGTGGTGGCGGATCCCTCCTTTCCTCTCCCCGCATCAGGTAAGGGCCAAGGTATAAAAAGAAATGCTCCAGATAGTGTAGTAGGTAAGGTTAAAAGTTCCTCCAAGATGACCACTGCCTTGCTAAAGAAGCTCAGGGTAAAGGTGATGGACTGGCCAAGCATGTCTACAGACCTAAACCCTATTGAGCATCTGTGGGGCATCCTCAAACGGAAGGTGGAGGAGCGCAAGGTCTCTAACATCCACCAGCTCTGTGATGTTGTCATGGAGGAATGGAAGAGGACTCCAGTGGCAACCTCTGTGAAGCTCTGGTGAACTCCATGCCCGAGAGGGTTAAGGCAGTGCTGGAAAATAATGGTGGCCACACAAAATATTGACACTTTGAACTTTTTCACTTAGGGGTGTACTCACTTTTGTTGCCAGCGGTTTAGACATTAATGGCTGCGTGTTGAGTAATTTTGAGGAGGCAGCAAAGTTACACTGTTATACAAGCTGTACACTCACTACTTTACATTGTAGCAAAGTGTCATTTCTTCAGTGTTGTCACATGAAAAGATATAAAATATTTACAAAAATGTGTGGGGTGTACTCACTTTTGTGAGATACTGTATAAATATCTATATATATACACACACACACATAAATGTACTGTATGTTAGAGCTTTGGGGTGCACACTCTAATACAATAGGCTGAGCACACCTATGTTCATTATAACATCACTCCCATTTATATTCATTCCGCACATGGACACAGACAAACAAACAGATATTTATTCAGAAGAACAAAAGGTAGGAATCTGCAACAAAGTTTGTTCAAATCCCTGCAATGTACAGAGATCAGCCAGAGGAGAGTGTTTTTTTGTCTCAACAAAAGTGGAGTTACTCTTTAAAACACAAAGTACCAAAATGCACAGTGCTTTGTACTTTTTGTGCATTAGCAAGGTGCGTTGGGGCGCGATAAGTAGCAATAGCACTGCCACACATCTGCAAAAACAATGCTCTTTGTGTGTAGTGGGAACGCACGCGATTTTGTGCATTTTGCAATGCACAGACATGAACCTAGCCTTTGTAATAAACAGTACTGCCTTTTGAAGGTATAAAATTGATGAAAGGTACACTTTTTTTGAGGGGCACCCAAGGTCTTAATATGACAGGTTTGTGTTAGTGAATCTCTCCTAGGTCTGTGTACCCCTATGCGGAGTTCCCATTTACCAGCCTGTTATATATTCATAGCGTTCTTGTGGCAGCGCAGAGTTCTGAGGATTGGGAGTTGATATTGTGCAGTAAGCCTGAGGTCCTCTGTCTCATCTGAATAGTAGAACATTGCTCCTATGGATTGCTGATTGCTGGCTGTGCATCCGCTCTGCAGAGCCCCCCCCCCCCCCCCCCCGGCTAGAGAACTCTGTAAAACAAACACCAATTACATACACAAATGCATCAAAGCAGCCGCAAGTCTCCAATAAAATGGGGAATGTTAGGAGGAACCTTTTTGATGGTATAAACTCCATATAGTGGGAATTCCAGGAACTAAGATGCAGCCTGAGCTTAGTCTGCTCTCCAGTGGTCACATTGCAGATGGCAAGTCTACATTATGTGCAGAATGTCTTGTTAAAAAAAGGCAAATTTGTTTAATAAAATAAATGTACCAAAAAAAAAAATGCATGTGTGTAAATGAAATGTTGACAATTGCAAATGTTAGTACATTAAAGCTGAACTCCGGCCTTCCCTTCAGTCTTGCACAGATGTACAGGCTCCTCCCCTGTACTGACATAGAGGCGCAGCATTACATGTGGTCATTACCTAGGGTGGTCTGCATGCAAATACAGCCTGCCTAGGGACTTCTCCAGACTGACAAATACCCAATAAAGCCCAACTCTGACAGCTTGAAAAACTGATCCCTGTGCCCACACTGCAAGGGTTAATTGCTCATTTTGGGTAAAAAAAAAAAATGATTTCCTGACAGAGTCCATGGCAGCATATGCATGGGTTAACCCCACCTTCTCTCCTATCCTATAGGACCCCACTCCCATAAATTTTAGCTCAGTGCCAGAGGCCTTGTTCCTTTTTGGTCCTCTTCCTAGGACCCTGGGTTTGAAGTTTTGCCTTGTTCCTTCTCTTAACAGAAAATGTCCACGACCAAGGCCTTGCGGTTCAGAGTGCAAGCGATGACCCCACAATCAACAAGGAGTGTGTCTACATAGTGGGCGGCTTTGCAGCATGTTGCCCCTGAGATGATTGTAGAGTGGCCTCGTGGTCCTGGATGAATTATTGTGTAGAGCCTACTTCTTTATCCTCTGTTAATTTTGGTTTGAAAGTCCTGTCTGTTGACGGTGCAAATTTAAACTTTTTGTTCAGCAACGGGTTGTGTATGGATAGTTATTTCCCCATACGTATGCTGCCATGGAGTCTGTCAGGAAAACTGAAAATTTCCTATCAAATATTTACCATAATTGTCCTTCCCTGATGGACTCCATGGCAGAAGAAGTTCCCTCCCAATATCTCGAGTAGCCTAGTTATGGCACGTGGCCTCTCGCAATGAGCCAAAATTTATGGGAGTGGGGTCCTATAGGATTGGAGAGGAGAAGGGGTTAACCCATACAAATGCTGACATGGAGTCCAAGAGAAAAGGAAAATTACGGTAAGTATTTGATAGGAAACTTTCAGTTTTACTTACCCGATAATCTGTCTGGATGTCACACCATTTCCTCAAACTCAACTTGTCCAAAACCAAGCTCATAATATTTCCTCCCCCACATGCCTCTTCCCCTGACTTCTCTGTCAAGAGAAATGGCACAACCATCCACCCATTACCGCATGCCAGGGTGCTAGGTGTTATCCTGGACTCTGAACTCTCCTTTCAGCCCCACATCCAATCACTTTCCAAGGGTTGCTGCCTCAACCTCCACAACATCTCCAAAATACGTCCCTTCCTAATCAATGAAACCACAAAGCTCCTGATTCACTCCCTGGTCATCTTTCGCCTCAACTACTGCAATTCCCTCCTCATTGGCTTTACCTTTAAATAGGCTATCCCTCCTTCAGTCCATCATGAATGCTGCTGCCAGACTCATCCACCTTACAAACCGCTCACCGTCTGTTACCCCTCTCTGCCAATCCCTCCATTGGCTCCCGCTTACCCAACATCACTAACCTAGTTTCAAAATACCAACCAAATCGTCCTCTCTGTTCCTCCCAAGACCTCCTGCTCTCTAGCTCCCTTGTCACCTCCTCTCATACTCGCCTCCAGGACTTCTACTGAGCCTCTCCCATCCTTTGGAATTCCCTACCCCAATCTATCTGACTATCTCCAACTCTATCCACTTTTAGGAGATCCCTGAAAACCTCTTTATTTTTATAAACTTTTATTTTCTTCATCAGCTCATCCCCCGCGGTTATTACCTTTTGTATCACTTGACCCTCCTCTTAGATTGTAAGCTCTAACGAGCATTGCCCTCCAATTCCTCCTGTAATGAATTGTATTGTATCTCTACTGTCTGCCCTTATATTGTAAAGTGTTGCACAAACTGTTGACGCTATATAAATTCTGTATAATAATAATAATAATAAAAATAATAATCTACTCTCCCCTGCATTTAGATTGATCCCCACAGCTTCTTCTTCTCCACATTCCAGCAGTTTAAGGTCCTGATGTTAGCAAGACCACAGCAGGATCCAAAGCCCTGTATTTAACATGAGGACGCTAAGGGAGAGTCCACTGCCGGAGCATGGGGAAGTGCCATCTGCCAGGGAAGCGGAGGATCAGGTGAGTAATACAGTTTCTCCTCTCTACTAGACAAAATGAGCAATTAACCAGAGTTGGGCTTTAAAGGCATTTCAATATTTTTAGAATTCCATCCAAGAGCCAGCCCACTGCTTGCCTCAGGGGTGAAGGTAGTACTGAAGCAGGGTTCTAAGCTTCTATGTATAGTTTCCTGTCAACCCCTCCCACCCACCATGGTATGCCTGCATTACAGAGAAGCAAAGAGGTCCAGTGATGGCCTCACTGCTTCCAAGATAATTTATATATTAGAAATGGAAAGGTTTTATCTAAACTTTTTATTAGATGTTGATGGAGGAAGGAACCAGGAAACCCTAAATGTAAGCATATTAAACTTTAAATAAATATGGGACTGATCGGAGGTGTGAAAGTGCAGGAATTGGGGATTATGTGAGGTGTCAAGGTGCAGGAATTGGGATGATCTAAAATATGAAGGGTCAAGAACTGGGGTGATCTGAGGTTTGAAGTTACAGGAATTGGGGAGATCTGAGGGGTGAAGGTGCAGGAATTGGGATGATCTGAGGTGTGAAGGAACAGGGGTTGGGGTGATTGGAGGTGTGAACAGGGCCGGACTGGGAATAAAAACCAGCCCTGGAAATAATTTCATACTAGCCCCATAGTGTTATTATACCAGCCCAATAGCATAACGTCATTATTTTCTTGTTCATAAAAGGGTAAACCATGCATTTTAAAGCACATTTGAAGAGTGTATTATATATAGATAAGACAGATATGAAAGCATATAGGGCTTTATAAGAGCAAATGCTGGTTAAAAGTGGTAAAAGTGCGGATATGGTACAGGAGGTGGTCAGAGGCTGTGGACATGGTACAGGAGGACATGGTACAGGAGGACGTGTCAGAGGCTGCAGAAATGGTACAGGAGGGCATGTCAGAGGTTGTGGACATGGTACAGGAGAACATGTCAGAGACTGCAGACAGTACAGGAGGAGATGGTCAGAGGCTGTGACGCGGTACAGGAGATGGTCAGAGGCTGCAGACACGGTACAGGAGGAGATAGTCAGAGGCTGCGGACACGGTACAGGAGGAAATGGTCAGAGGCTGCAGACATGGTACAGGAGGAGATGGTCAGAGGCTGCAGAACGTGGTACAGGAGGAGATGTCAGATGCTGCGGACATGGTACAGGAGATGCAGAGGCTACATACTTGGTACAGGAGATGCAGGGGCTGCGGACATAGTACAGGAGGAGATGTCAGAGGCTGCGGGCATGGTACAGGAGATGCAGAGGCTGCAGACATGGTACAGAAGGAGATGGTCAGAGGCTGCGGACATGGTACAGGAGATGTCAGAGGCTGCAGACATGGTACAGGAGAACATTTCAGAGGCTGCGGATATGGTACAGGAGGACATGTGAGAGGCTGCGGACATGGTAGAGGAGGACATGTCAGATGCTGCAGACATGGTACAGGAGAAGCAGAGGCTGCGGACATGGTACAGGAGATGCAGGGGCTGCGGGCATGGTACAGGAGAAGCAGAGGCTGCGGACATGGTACAGGAGATGCAGGGGCTGCAGGCATGGTAGAGGAGGAGATGTCAGTGGCTGCGGGCATTGTACAGGACATACAGAGGCTGCGAGCATGGTACAGGGGATGCAGAGGCTGCGGGCATTGTACAGGAGATGTAGGGACTGCAGGCATGGTAGAGGAGGAGATGTCAGTGGCTGCGGGCATGGTACAGGAGATACAGAGGCTGTGGGCATGGTACAGCAGATACAGAGGCTACGGTCATGGTACAGGAGATACAGAGGCTGTAGGCATGGTACAGGAGGAGATGTCAATGGCTGCAGGCATGGTACAGGAGATACAGAGGCTGCGGACATGGTACAGGAGATGCAGAGGCTATGGACATAGTAATGGAGGAGATGTCAGTGGCTGCGGGCATGGTACAGGACATACAGAGGCTGTGAGCATGGTACAGGGGATGCAGAGGCAGTGGGCATGGTGCAGGAGATGCAGGCACTGCGAGCATGGTACAGGAGATGCAGGAGCTGCGGGCATGGTACAGGAGATGCAGGGGCTGCGGAAATGGTACAGGAGATGCAGGGGCTGCGGACATGGTACAGTAGGAGACAGCGGGCATGTTACAGGAGATGCAGGGGCTGCAAGCATGGTACAGGAGATGCAGAGGCTGAGGGCATGGTACAGGAGATACAGAGGCTGCAGGCAAGGTACAGAAGATGCAGGAGCTGCCGACATGGTACAGGAGATGCAGGAGCTGCGGGCATGGTACAGGAGGAGGCAGCGGGCATAGTACTAATACAAATTTTCCCTTGGGGTCCAGCTGCAGGTCCAGAAGCATAAAGGACAGTGAATAAGAAATAAGGATGCTTACCCCTCAAGCATATGTGGAATAGGTAGCATGATAATAGTAGCCAACCCAAGGTTTTTCAAGACTAAGAATCCTACTTCCTGTCAGATGCGTCTCTGGAAACATGCAAATGTGCGGGCAATAGGACTTCACAAATGCAAACACTAAGGAGCGTTTAATTTTGGAATTCAGGCTTGGACACTCCATGAGAGTATAGTTAAGGGGGACATGATAGGGGGTAATAATAATTTCTTAACTCTATCCAAGCCCGCATCTTGTCCTCCGGAGACCTCACCACATGTCTCAGGGAGTTTAATCTTGTCAAAGGTTATAGTGAACTTAGCATAGTTTATCCATATAAAGATGTTACACAATGAGCTGCAGTCCCAAATTTGAAAAGGAAGAAACTCAAAACAGAAAAGGAAAAAGAAACCCCAGTTCTCCTCCCCATACCCACCCTGTGCTGTCCCAATGAATGAGAGGGAGCACTTCATATCCAAAACTAACCATGGTTATCAACCAACTGAGGACATGAACATCTGAAGGTGTGTAGTCAGAGAAAAAATAAAACCCTCACCAGATTTCCTGCACGAGATGCTGCCATTTTCGGACATAGGGGAAAATCCCCAGTCCCTTCACCCAGCCTAAACCTAGGCCTAGGGCACATACTTAAGCATTGTCAAAAACAAATAGAAAGCAGGTAGATCGTAATTATTAACACTTAATTTAAGCCTGGAATAGGACATCACATTAGTAAAGAGGGTCTCTATCTTCACAAGGCAGAGATTTGCATAGCTCAGAGACACATTGCGGAAAGGACGCTTGGGTATCTGCAGCCAGGACCATGGCTACCTGTGTAAGTCAATAAAAAAACCTCCTTCTCCAGAAGAATAGCAGGACTTCTTAGGCTATTAGAACCAGGCAGAGGTTATAGTCCACCTCTTGAACCCCTATGTTGTAGCAGATAAAAATGTGGAGGGGAGACTTTCACCGAAATCCCAAGGAACCCCTAATCTGAGATTTTGTCTGAAGCATATTCTGCAGACAGCCTCCACAAGGCCGCCATTTTAGTCTGTTTCCTGTTTGTTAGGTCAGTCACTGGTTCAGCTGAGCAACTATAGTTGCACACAGGCATCTTACTGCAGCCAGCGGTACCCAAGAATGACATAACCTTTATGTTGGCTTGAGGAGTAGGCCAGGCCTTGATAGCCTTAACTTTCCCAGTTTCAGATCTCTGGGAGCCTACTCCTCCCTCCTGTCGCCAGTGCTGAACCTCTAACAAGCCCATATGACAGGTACTGCGTTGGACTGTCAAAGTAGGCACTGGCAGTTTTGTTCAGGACTGGCGACAGGAGCACGCGGTGTTCTTCCCAGGTAGGGCCGAACGCTACAAGACCCCTAAATTAGGCACCTGCACCAGGTTCCACCCCTCCCTGGGGGTCATTCATTCTCCCCAGAGAGGGGGCTGGTGCATTCTCGACCCCAACTAGCATTACCGTAACTTCCAGTGATTGTAAAGTATCGCGATTAAAAAAAACAAAAAAAAGCAAACATGTTATACTTACTTGCTTGCACCGGGCAGTCTGGATCCTCCTCTTCTCAGGTCCCTGGATGGAGCTCCTGGCCCCTCCCTCCTGTCGAGTGCCCCCACAGCAGGCAGCTTGCTATGGGGGCACCCGAGCCAAGCTGCAGCTCCGTGTGTCCATTAAGATACAGAGCTGCCATTCGGCCCCATCCCCTCTCTCTCCTAATTAGCTAACTGACTTGATTGGCAGCAGCGGGAGCCAATGGCACCGCTGCTGTTTCTCTGCCAATCAGTAGGGAGAGTCCTGGATGGCCGAGGTACTTGTGGACATTGAGTGATAGAGATGGGGCTCAGGTAAGTATTAGGGGGGCGGAGGGGGCTGCTGCACACAGAAGGCTTTTCTATCCTAATGCAAAGAATGAATTAAGATTAAAAAACCTTCTGCCTCTAGAACTCCTTTCAGTAAAGCCACATAGAGTGGGGAAGGTTGACTTGTCCTAAGTCTCCCGTGTTAGAGGGGTTGGCCCATACCACCGACTTAGGTCCATGATGGTTAGACAACGAGCACCTGCCAGCTGTTCCAACACCGCATGGTTCCTGGGCATGGGGCAGACCACAACAGCAGGGCTGGTGTTCAGTTTTCTTTTGGCCTACACAAAGCATGGGTGATGCCCAGACCCTGCGGGACCTCTAAACCCCTGACTGAGGCATTCCCTCTGTCTCTTTGGCCTGGTCTGTCTGCGGCTCCTACGAGACAAGGGGGGGGAGGGGGCGAAGGTGTGAGGGAAGGATACACCCTCCCGCCCGCTTCATGGTGCGCTCTCCCAGGGTTTCCCTTGATCACATGATCAGCTTTTGTACCTGGAAAGAAAAGAAGAGTGATTTGAGCTGAAGGCCTATGCCCACTCCCTGAGTATCAGCTAACAAATCTAGCAGAACACCAAGTTTACTGCTACTTGTCATGGCATATGCTGTGATTGTCACGGTTGTCGTCATGGCTTACAGACAGCCAGGCATGGTCACCGTTAAGTACCTGACATGGGATTTGAACCTGTGTACTTTGACATTCTGTCCTGTTGTCCTGCCTCTGAGCCACAGTTTAGCTCATATGGATCCAGTCTTGTTAATATGGTATTGCCTGCAGCACTAGGGGGCTGGACTTCACCTGAGTGTGCTCTTGTCTATCATTGTCCACCTGAAGCTAATTGCTCAATTAGGCAAGCTATAAAACACTGTCTCTCGCTTAGAGCAGTGTCAGTTCATTGCTGATCTTTGTTCCAGTTTGACAGACTTTGTTCCTGTGTTCCTGATCTTTGTTCCAGATTGTTCCTGATTGTTCCTGTTTGTCAGACTTTGTTCCTGTTTCCTAAGCGTGTGTTCCAGACTGACCCCGGCTTCCATCCTTACCTTCGCTCCTTGTTGTTCCTGTGATCCTTATCCGGACTCGTGTCATCCAGTGACTACAGTTATTCCTGGACCTCCCTTCCCATTGTATTCCTGCCGGTCCTGCTTATTGGAGCACCGTCCCTGCCAAGCCCCCGTGCACAGATTCACAGCCCAGGTGGCTTTCTTACCTAGTCACCTTGGACTGTGGATATCTGCAAGGTTGAGCGTAAATGTAACCATGTACATCTCTGCGTCAGACTCCAACAAAGGTAAGCCCTGTGACAGTGATGTTGTGGGTGGATAAAGCTAAGCCAAAAACAGTTCTGTGTGACTTCCTTCCTGGCTCTAGTGATTTCCAATTGACCTTCAAAGTCCATATGCATACCTCCCAACCTCCCTGGATTCACCAAGACCGTCCCAGGATTTCAAGTAAATCCCGGTGTCCCATGAATCCGGGCTGAATTCCACAGCAGAGCCCAGTGCCGGAACTTGACACCGCCTGTCAGTGTTCTGAGATGTTTAGATTTTCCACAGCTGATGGTGCCATTTGAGATTGGCATGACACCAGAGACTGCATGTGCTGGTTGCTGGGAGACTTGACTCACAGGTGGAGGAGGGGTTGCCATGGGTGATTTCCCTCCTATCCAGTCATTTGGAGGAGCCTTACGGTGGACAGATACCCAAATGTTGATATAGGTATCTGAAAGTTCTGCAGCTGCTTTAGCTGAGGATGGCCTTCGCTCCAACACAAACTGTCTGACATCTAGCGGACAGAGGAGTATAAGCTGATCCTGAACCATGGGATCCTTTGGGGACTCGAAGGAATCTGCTTTCACACCTCTGGTCCACTGCCGGAATGTGGTGCATAAGCGACTTACCACATCTATGTAGGAGTCCACAGGTCCTTTTTACAAGGACCTAAATCATTTCAGGTACAATTCCGGGGTTAACTGATACTTTCGGACAGTTGCATCCTTTACAGTATGGCCTCATAATCGTCGACCTGCTTCACTGGCAATTCGACATACGCATCCAGGGCCTTGCCTAGCAGTCCTGGCATCAGGTACTGGGCCCATTGTGCTTGGGGCAGATGGTACTGACAGCATGTTTTTTCAAATGACAGAAGATACATGTTAATGTCACTGACCTTTTTCATTACTGGAAATTTGGCTACCTGGCTCAAAGGCTAAAAGGTTTCCCTGTGCTCTAGGGATCATGTACTATAATGTTTGCATATTTTGCCCATTCCCTGCATGTATCCAAAAACAAATTAAAAAGTATATGGACCACATTGTATATTTATAGATATATATATATATATATACATACTGTATATATATTTTAGGTTCAGAAAAAGAACTGTAAAACAACAGAAAGCCAGCTACATCAGAGTACCCCCTTAACTCAGTTTCCCCATCAGCGCTCCCCTTGCATCAGTATTCCCATCAAAGTCCCTCTTACATCAGAATCCACATCAAATCCCCCTTACATAAAGGTCCCCATCAAAGCAGCTCCCTTTTATCAATCAGGGTCCCCATCAGAGCCCCCTTATATCAGAGTCCACCCCAATCCTGCTTAAAGTATTTCAAATGCAGGTCAGAAGGAGGTCAACTACAGATCTGAAGGAGGCCAACTGGGGATAAGGAGGAGGTCAACTGCAGATCTGAAGAAGGCAAATTGGGAATCAGAAAGAGGTCAACGGCAGATCTGAAGGAAACATTCAGCAATGCCTCTCAGATAATTTCCCACTGACACCGTTGATCTTTTTAGCTTTCTGTAAGTGGGGTAATTCTTCCCAAAAAACATAAGTGTAAGGAGCATTCTTTCCATTAAAACACTAATATATCCTGAGTTGTAGATAAAGTAATTTTTAGTAGGGGTGCCCCAAGACCATAACGTTTTTCAAGGGCTCCTCTATGTTGAGCTTGAGAAAGTAATGCGCACTTCTGTATTTTCCCCACCGTGCATGCTCCGAAATGCGTTGCGAACTAGTGAGGCCATCCAGGTTGGCGGTGCAATTCCAGCGTGAGTTCCAGCCCTCATTTCAGGCTCGTACCTCATCCCACTGTCTAGTAGGACAGCCCTACGAGTGGTGGTGAAAGCTGCAGCGTGGGCATACGAAGCCCCTGCGCCTCTGGGCGTCTTCTGGGTGAAGTTTACATTGACGTCCCTGTACATTATCACTTTCATGTGAGTTTTATTCTTGATGTTTCAAATTAAATTGCAAATCAGTCTACACTCTAAGGCGCCTGTTCTCTTTTCTCTTTGCATGTCTTGGAGGTTGCTTCCACTCCCCCTTGCAAGGCCAGCCTTGACTCTTGTGGACTATGTTATTACTTATATGTTAGACTTTGCTTTGGAATTGTTTTCTGACTAGCGCCAGACTACATTTGTTTTTTTTAATAGGTTGAGAAAGGCTAAACTAGACAATAACAATAAGAGGATGTTTAATTGTTGTTATTTATTAGAACAAGGTTTCCCCTTGTTCTGCGCCTTGAAGGCATGAAAGGACCCCTGATTATGTTTAAAGGAAGGGCCCCGCTTACCGTAGAAAAACCTACCCTTAGGATTCTGGGGCAGCAGAGTGCTCTTGCCCCCAGTGACCCCTTTAACCAATTCATCCCCAAAAAGGCGAGACCCCGCATAGGGGATGTCAGCCACCGTTTTCCTGGAAGTCTGGTCAGCCGACCAGCTTGTCAACCATATCAGGCGACGGTTAATCACCGTGACACTGGACAGGCGCGCAGCTAACGGGGCCTCATTTAAGGCCGCATCGCACAAATACATGACCCCTTGATAAATCTGGTCCACCATCTCCAAGGTAGTAGGGGGGGCAGAATCAGCCACGAGGGTGCGTTTTAGCACCTTGGTCCAATCCGCCACAGCCTGAGCCACCATGACAGAGGCGAAGATAGGTTTCAGCATGGAACCGGCCACCATGTAGGCATGGCGGGCAAGGGATTCCAGCCTCCTATCCGTAGGATCCCTAAACACCGGAGAATCTTCGGTGGGTACCAGAGTAGCCTTGTTCAATCTGGCCACAGTGTGATCCACCTGAGGAGCCACACACCAGCGCGAATCCGTAGGAGACGCAAAGGGGTAAAGGAGTTGAAACTTCTTTGGCACCACAAAGGTGCGTTTTAAATGACGCCATTGATCATGGAAAGACCTGCGCCGCCTTGCGGGTCCTGTGCGTACCAAAAGAGGACACAATGCCCGGAGGATTGGGCTCATCCTCTTAATGTAGTGTTTCCTTAATGGCAAGAATCAGCAGATCCATAGCTGCGCGGTCTTCGGCCGTCCCAGGGGGGGGAATCATCCACCCCTGCAACCTCCGCCTCCCCCTCAGACTAAGAAGAGTGAGACCCTTCAAGGGGCACGCTACCTACAGCAACCATGTCAGATTCAGCCCGTTCAGTCATCAGAATATCCACTTTGGACACCAAAGTCGCCACTGCAGCAGACAAGGTAGTCAGAGCAGAAGATTCAGAGGAACCTGAATCACCCACCAAGGCTGGGGGAAATTTGCTGTCCTGAGATTCCATAGGGAAAACTTTTTTTTTTTTAAGGTACTGGCCCTTTAAGCACGTCGCGGACCCCCGCAGTACACCGCTATAAAGACTGTGAAAGACAGACCCCTAAGCAGGAATAAGCTGATAGCCCGAAGTATTTGCACAAAAAAAGGACAGACTCCCACAATGTGTTACCACCGCAGCCGATCTCTTCTGAACAGAAAGAGGAACTGATGTCACCGCAAGAGAGTGAACTGAGACTCCAGGCCAAGGAAAAATGGTTGCCCATAGAAAGAAATGGGAGGCTTCAGAAAAATGGCCGCCGACATGTGCTCGGAACGAACGTTTTGCCACACACAAGATGGCGCCGTAAGGCGCCAAAAACACACTACATACAATGCTGTATAAGCGCCCACAGTGAAGCCAGCATGCTGCCCACACCTAAAATGGCAGACCTGTGGTGTTTAACCCTGCAGCGGTCACCACACGTGTCTGTGACACAGAAGAAGGACCCCCATAAACCCACACAGCGCACTAGCTGTGAGAAAAAACCCCCGCAGGGACCGGGATCAGGGAGCCCAAAAAGCACAGACATGAGGGGATAACACAGACACACAGGACTGCCAGCCCCAGAGGCCCCACACAGAATGTACTTACCTGTACTCGATGGCGTGGGGTGCCTCTCATCGACGGGAAACCTCCCACCCTCAGATGGCAGGGGTGCCGTCAGCCAAAAAAACGCAGGACGCTAGCAGTGCACGGAGAACCGTGGATGAGGCGTCCAGGCGAGGTAGCCATCTCGTAGGCTAGCATCCCTGAGGACAGGGATGGGTCGTTTGCAAGGCCAGGGCGAACACATAGCCTGGTAAACGCTCGATGGCGTCCTGGGATTCCATAAGGCCCTCTGTCCTGGAAAACCAGGATGACCAGTCCGACTCCCAGCTCCGCAACGCCGTCATCATCGTGAAGAAGTGACTAACTAAAAGCTGAGAAATAAACAGCTAGTAATGTAAAGTAAAAAACACTTTTCTTGAAATAAAATCATAAAGAAACAGAAGAAGGCTGAGACTGTAGCCCCAGCACAGGGAAGAGCCTATCTCACTCCTAACTAGGCAGAAGACAAACTGAGTTGGGATGGCTGATAGCGGGGGGGTATTGGACCAGTGGGACAGCCCCCATAGGTGTGTCTATGTAAATGCTTTGTTTTTAACAAGTCTTATGCCTAGCTTGCTCCTATGGATAAGAGGTCAATACCCATTGGTGAAGACTGTATGAGTGGGCGGCGACTGTCGGAGGACGTAAGAGAAATAAATTTTTTGAACCCTTACAGTCTGGCTTTCGCTAGCAGCACTCCATGTAAACCGCCTTACCAAAACTCACTATCGATTTACTAACCGCTAAAAACAATGGCTACTACTCCACACTCATACTACTTGACCTCTCTGCGGCCTTTGATACTGTTGAGCACCCGTTCCTTCTCAATAAACTCTGTTCCCTTGGCCTCCAAGATTCTGCTCTATCCTGGTTCTCCTCCTACCTATCACAGCGCTCCTTCAGTGTTACCTACAGCTCTGTCTCTTTCTCTCCATTACCCCTTTCTGTGGGGGTCACCCAAGGCTCTGTTCTTGGACCCCTTCTCTTCTCTATCTTTAACCCCTCCTTTGGTCACTTTATAACCACCCACGCATTACAATACCATCTATAGGACGATGACACCCAAATCTATCTGTCTACTCCTCACCCCTTCAGTCTCCTCTCTCATTACTAACTTATTAACATATCAACATGGATGTCACACCACTTCCTTAAACGAAATCTCTCTAAAACCAAGCTGGCACACACCCTATATAGGGTCCCACAGTTAACAATGCATGTCAGAGCACACACCAAGCCAGGAATTGTCTGTAGACCTCCGAGACAGGATTGTATTTAGGTACAGATCTTGGGAAGGGTACAGAAACATTTCTGCAGCTTTGAAGGTCCCAATGAGCACAGTGGCCTCCATCATCCGAAAATAGAAGACGTTTGGATCCACCAGGACTCTTTCTAGAGTGGGCCGCCTGGTCAAACTGCGAGATCAGGGGAGATGGGCCTTAGTCAGGGAGGTGAGCAAGAATCTGATAGTCACTCTGCCGGAGCTCCAGCATTTCTCTGTGAAGAGAGGAGAACCTACCCTAGGAACGACCCTAAGCCCACAGCCAAGATAACAAAGGAGTAGCTACTGGACAACTCTGTGAATGTCCTTGAGTGGCTTTCAGAGAGATCTGAAAATGGCTGTGCACTGACGTTCTCCGTCCAATCTGATGGAGCTTGGGAGGTCCTGAAAAGAAGAGTGAGAGAAACTGCCCAAAAATAGTTGTGCCAAGTTTGTAGCATCATACTCAAAAAGACTTGAGGCTGTAATTAGTGCCTCAACAAAGTAATGAGCAAAGGCTATGAATACTTACATAAATGTTGTTTTTTTTTTTTCTCTTTTTTTATTTGTAATAAATTTGCAAAGATTTCAAACAAACTTCTTTCACATTGTCATTATGGGGTATTGTTTGTAGAATTTTAAGGGAAAATAATTAATTTAATCTATTTTTGAATAAGGCTGTACCATAACAAATGTGGAAAAAGTGAAGCACTGTGAATACTTTCTGGATGCACTGTATCCACCTTACCAACCACTCAGTGTCTGCCACCCCCCTCTGCCAATCCCTACACTGGCTCCCAATCGCCCAGCGAAATAAATTCAAAATACTAACTATAACATACAAAGCCATTCACAATCCCGAGCTACATCACAAATCTTGTCTCCAAATATCACCCAAACTGTCCTCTCTGCTCCTCTCAAAACCTCCTACTCTCAAGATGCCTTGTCTCATCCTCCCATGCTAGTCTCCAGGATTTCTTCAGAGCCTCTCCCATCCTCTGGAACTCTCTACCTCAACCTTTTTGGCTATCTCCTACTCTAGCTGCCTTCAGGCAATCCCTGAAACTCATCTCTTCAGGGAAGCCTATCACGCCTTCAACTAATCTTATACCAACTATGTGATCCTGCACTTCCGCCTGCAGGTGGCGTGTGCGCCGCCAGTGGGCCGCTTCTTCTGCTGTGATTATTTACAGCAGAAGCCAATCTGCAGGTGCCGGGCACTCCATGTCTGCAGGCACCCGCAGATCATCAGGCAGAGACTCACAACGGAGATCTGCCTATGTAAATAAGGCAGAGTTCCATTCTGACAGGGGGGAGGGATGGATTCTGTGTTTCTTCCCCTAGTAAAAGCACCACACATAGTAAACACAAACACTGGCTAGGCTAAGATCTTGAGCTAAACTGCTTTTAAACTGTGTGAAAAAGTTAAGTAGAAAAAAAGATATTAATAAAAGTGTAAAACGCAAAAATAGATCCCGGAGTCAATTGCTGCCAGATAGCCCATGTGAGCATGCTCCAAACCAAAAAGTAGGCAAAAAATAACGTTTTTGAAAACGTTAGCGGGCGGTATAGTGAATTTCGCTAGCGCTAACGCCGAAAATTGCGGTAAAACTGCGTTAATCCGGCGTTAATTTTTATTTTTTTTTGGGATCCTCATGTCACATTAGACGTGGGAACATAGATAGGGATACCTAGGCACAAATATATATATATATGCAAAAACGAATATATTATTGTTACTTCCTATATCTAACCAACCCAAAAATATATTAATTTCACACACATACAATGTTTTATTTTTGGGGAGAAGCCATATTAGTGTTGCTTGTCATATAGAACAACAGAGAAAGTTGTAGGTAGTTCAGGGATTTGAACACCCAAATACACTGTTGCACGGCAGATTGGCTAATGACTTAGCCACCTGCTCAAGAGAATTTAGAAAAGCATGTGTGATTTGTGATTTCTTCAAAAATTAATTAAAAAAAAATAAATAAAAAAAACCTCAGAGACCACAATTCCCAACTAATTAACCTAGTTTAGTGAAACTGTATAAAATTAACAAATTTATAAAAATAATCCTGCACGCTGGAAATTATATATAGGTGTAAAAAACATTTATTTCTGTGAAAAATTAGTATTTTAAATATACATTTATAGGCTAATAAACTATCAATGGCATATATTATGAAATAAATGTAACAAAGTGATTATGTTTGTTTAAATTGTGTTTTGCAAAATGTTGCAATTATGTAACCAAAATACAACTATAGGCTCCATGTACACGGGACGCTAAAAAAAGTCCCTTGAAATGCTGGAATTTTTAGGATGTTTAAAACGTCCGTTTTGTCGCGTTTGCACCCGCGTTTAGCGGGCGTTTGCGTTTAAAACCGATCCTAGCGGTCAAAAAAATCATTCCCCTTTAGGTCTCATGTACACGGGAAGTTGTAAATTGCCGTTTAGGAGCAGTTGGGCGTTTTTTTTTTTTAGAAGCCCCTGAACCCATCTACATGTTATCTTATCTGTCCATGTACACAGAGTCGTTTACAGTCATTTGCAGGCAGTTCAGGGACGTTTTTTGGAAAGCAATTATTTGCGTTCGAACGTGTGTTTCCCAGCGTTTCAAACGCAAAAACGCAACCGAACGTGATCGAACACGGCCGAACGCGATGACCTGCGTTTAGCGCACGCGTTTTTCCATTTTAAAGGGGAATGATTTTTTTGACCTCTGGGAACGGTTTTTAACGTAAAGCCCGAAAATGCCCACTAAACACGGGTGCAAACGCGACACAACGGACCTTTTAAACGTCCTAAAAATTCCAGCATTTCAAGGGACTTTTTTTAGCGTCCCGTGTACATGGAGCCTTAAAATGGAAAAACGCGAGCGCTAAACGCGGGTCATCGCGTTCGGCCGCGTTTTTGCGTTTGAAACGCCGGGAAACACACGTTTCAATGCAAATAATTGCTTTCCAAAAAACGTCCCTGAACTCAACTGCCT
>NC_138769.1:709719164-709726664 GCF_965119305.1 Pelophylax lessonae | reverse complement strand
ATGGCGGGGGGAATGCGGTGTGTTTGGGGGGGGGGGAGTGTGTGTGTGGGGGGGGAATGTGTGTGTGTGGGGGAGGAGTGTGTGGGTGTGGGGGGGAGTGTGTGGGGGGGCTAAATTGTAAGAAATAATTAAAGTGTGTATCTATATATTTAGCTAAAAATATAAATAAAATAAGGAATAATACAAAATTTACATTCAGCCTCTGTGGATGAATGTAACCAAAACATTTAATAAATAATAAATCACTAAAAATGATTACTAAATAAAAGATTGCTACAGCGCTCACTCACCTTTTTAGTTGGCTTAGGTCAGTGATGATGAACCTTGGCAACACAGGTGTTTTGTAACATTTCCCATGATGCTCACCTACACTGCAGAGTACATGAGCATTATGGGAAATGTAGTGCAAAAACATCTAGGCGGGGGGGGGGGGTTAAGGATTACCATCACTGGCCTAGGTAAAACATTTCCAATACATTTTAGTTGTCTGTGTGCACCATTTTTAAAATAAAGCAAAATCTCTTTACAATAAATTGCAAATGGCACATTGACGTTCGCCCTGGACCAGAAATGACACCAAATTGGGTTGCACACATTCCAGCAAGTGGTCACAATCAACTGGCTAATCATGGTGAGGGCCACTTTCAGCTGTGAAGAAATGGCATTCATATGCAAAGTAAGTGTGTGTGTGTGTGTGTTCGGGGGGGGGGGGTCTGTGCTTGTAATCAAAGCATTGATTTGATTACCAGTGCAGACCCTTGGGGGATGCCACTAGAGCCACCAGGGATGCCCACCCATGCCACCATTGATGCCAATCAGTGCTCAGGGAACCTGTTAGTGCTCTCCTCATCAGTGCTGCCCATCATTACCATCTATCAGTGCTGCCCACCAGTGCCAATCAGTGTCCATCAGTGCTGCATATTAGTGTCTCATCAGTGCCTGCCAGCGCAGCCTCATCAATGCTCGTCAGTGCAACAAAAAACATATTGATTTACCAAATTTTATTACATAAACACAAACACATTTTTTTAGGGGTCAAACATTTAGGTCTTCTTTTTGCCAATAAAAAAAAACCTTGCAGTGATCAAATACCACCAAAAGAAAGCAATATTTGTGTGAAAATAATGTCATACATTTGTGTTAGGTACAGGGTTGCATGACCGCGCAATTGTCATTCAAAATGCAACAGTATAAAAAGCTGAAAATTGGCCTGGGCAGGAAGGGGTGTAACTGCCCTGTAATCATGCTCAGCTCAATGGTTTAGTGGTTAGTGTTCCTGTCTATAAACACTGCGAGAATGAGTTCAAATCCCAAGTGTGCCATCACCTCCTTAAATTTTAGACAGCTGTAAATAAATACTGAAACTTGGCAAATGCATAATTGCACCCTGCACATATGCATGTTTGTTTCTTGAATATACATGGCCATTGACATGCAATTTTAGGTGATGTAGCCAATTTATTACCATGTGGCCCAAAGAAATAATGACACACACAACTGTGAGCACACAGGGTGTTATCATGGTTGGGCCTTGAACTCATGACCTAGCAATCTTTGTCTATGAGCATAGACCACTACACCAAAGTGCTGAATACAATCAGACATGCCTGAAAGTTTCAGATGAATAAAGAATGAAGATTGCTAATTAGACAGCTGTGTAGTCTGCTATTAGTAAATCTAAAGGTTAAAACACATAAGATACATAACTATACCTTAAAATAAACCATAATAGATGACATTGCTGTGTAATAGTGATTCAGAATAGACAAATTTCCTTTTATGAAAAACACAAAGGGATTTTGGTTAACTCCAAACCCGAATTCAGTCTTAGTTAACTCTAACTCCGAATTCACTAAAGCACGTAGTTGAAGGTTTAACTCCAGCCACTTACCTAATTAGGATGCTAATGAGTTTAGGCTGGAGTTATTTCTGGAGAAGTGAGCAGCTCTACTCCAAACTTATAGTGAATTAGGCCCCCCGCTACAATGTAAAGTAGTGAGTGTACAGCTTGTATAACAGTATAAATTTGCTGTCCCCTCAAAGTAACTCAACACACAGCCATTAATGTCTAAACCGCTGGAAACAAAAGTGAGTACACCCCTAAGTGAAAATGTCCAAATTGGACCTAAAGTGTCAATATTTTGAGTGGCCACCATTATTTTCCAGCACTGCCTTAACCCTCTTGGGCATGGAGTTCACCAGAGCTTCACAGGTTACTACTGGAGTCCTCTTCCACTCCTCCATGACAACATCACAGAGCTGGTGGATGTTAGAGACCTTGCGCTCCTTCAGAGGATGCACCAAAGATGCTCAATAGGGTTTAGGTCTGGAGACATGCTTGACCAGTCCATCACCTTTACCCTCAGCTTCTTTAGTAAGGCAGTGGTCATCTTGGAGGTGTGTTTGGGGTCATTATCATGTTGGAATACTGCACTGCGGCTCAGTCTCTGAAAGGAGGGGATCATGCTCTGCTTCAGTATGCCACAGTACATGTTGGCATTCATGGTTCCCTCAATGAACTGTAGCTCCCCAGTTCCGGCAGCACTCATGCAGCCCCAGACCATGACACTCCCACCACCATGCTTGACTGTAGGCAAGACACACTTGTCTTTGTACTCCTCACCTGGTTGCCGCCACACACGATTGACTCCATCTGAACCAAATAGTGTTTCTTGGTCTAATCAGACCACAGGTCATGGTTCCAGTAATCTATGTCCTTAGTCTGCTTGTTTTCAGCAAACTGTTTGTGGGCTTTCTTGTGCATCATCTTTAGAAGAGGCTTCCTTGTGGGATGACAGGCATGCAGACCAATTTGATGAAGTGTGTGGCATATGGTCTGAGCACTGACAGGCTGACCCCCCCCCCCCACCCCTTCAACCTCTGCAGCAATGCTGGCAGCACTCATACATCTATTTCCCAAAGACAACCTCTGGATATGACGCTGAGCACATGCATTCAACTTCTTTAATTGACCATGGTGAGGCCTCTTCTGAGTGGAACCTGTCCTGTTAAACTGCTGTATGGTCTTGGCCACCGTGCTGCAGCTCAGTTTCAGGGTCTTGGCAATCTTCTAATAGCCTAGGCCAGTGATGGTGAACCTTAGCACCCCAGATGTTTTGGAACTACATTTCCCATGATGCTAAGCTACACTGCAGAGTGCATGAGCATCATGGGAAATGTAGTTCCAAAACATCTGAGGTGCCAAGGTTCTCCATCACTGACCTAGGTCATCTTTATGTAGAGCAACAATTCTTTTTTTCAGATCCTCAAAGAGTTCTTTGCCATGAGGTACCATGTTGAACTTCCGGTGACCAGTAGGAGAGCTTTTTGTGGTTAAAACAGAGAACAAGCGGTGAGGAGGTGAAGGCTCCATTCACACCTGGGACCAATCCTGTTTAATTTATTCATAAATGATCTAGAGGAGGGGATATCGAGTACAATCTCAGTATTTGCGGATGATACTAAACTAAGCATGCCATTATCTTCTATGCAGGATGTGGAAACCTTACAAGCGGACCTGAACAAAATAACGGGGTGGGCAACTACATGGCAGATGAGGTTTAATGTTGAAAAATGTAAAGTAATGCACTTGGGGGCCAGAAACCAGAAAGTAAGCTACTCACTAGGGGGGGAACCTCTGGGTGAGTCTAGGATGGAAAGGGACCTGGGGGTACTGGTAGACAACAGGCTTGGCAGTGGCATGCAATGCCAAGCCGCTGCAAGCAAAGCCAACAGAATACTGGGATGTATAAAAAAGGGGATTCACTCCAGAAATAAAGAGATTATTCTCCCACTCTACAAGACTCTGGTCCGGCCACATCTGGAGTATGCTGTCCAGTTCTGGGCACCGGTCCTCAGGAAGGATGTGCTGGAACTGGAAAGAGTCCAGAGAAGGGCAACAAAAATAATTAGAGGAATGGAGGACATCAGCTATGAGGAAAGACTACAAGCACTGAACTTATTCTCTCTGGAGAAGAGACGATTGAGGGGGGATATGATATCAATATACAAATACTGTACTGGTGAAGACCATGGCATAAGGAACAAACTATTCAGAGAAAGGGAATACAATAAGACACGTGGCCACTCACTAAAACTAGAGGAAAGGCGGTTTAACCTTAAAGTGCGTAAGGGGTTCTTCACTGTAAGAGCGGTAAGGATGTGGAATTCTCTTCCACAAGCAGTCGTATCAGCAGGGAGCATTGATAGTTTCAAAAAACTATTAGATGGACACCTTAAAGACCACAACATACAGGGGAATACAATGTACGGTTAACAGCAAACACACACACACACATCATAGGTTGAACTGGATGGACTGATGTCTTTTTTCAACCTCACAAACTATGTAACTATGTAACAGCTATGACTTTGGAATCGCCGAGATTCCGCCTGTGATTCCAGAATCGTGGCAAAACGTGGGACGTGATTGTGATGACATCAGAGGCGGCTCTCTAATTAGGCAAATTAGGCGGTCGCCTAAGGCCTCGCACTCACGGGGGCCTCGCAGCCACCTAATTTGCCTAACGCACTGCTGGGGGGAGGTCGGTCCACCCCAGGTGCCACACATGGGAGGTGTCAGGGAGCAGAATGCAGGGGACAGGGACGCCTTAGCGCTGGATCCGGCTCCGCCCCCACATAACTAGTACTGACTGGTTGCTAGAGCCGCCTAGCGTCTAGCAACCAGTGCTCCCTCCCTGCCCAGCATTGAAAGCGGAGGATTTAACTTCCTCCTCCATGTCCTTCCTAGGGCAAGAAGCAGCTGCCCCTTAAGTTGAGCCCTTTCCGCCGCTGTGGCACCTTGGAACAGCCCGGGACTAGGGAGGGGGAGGGAGAAGACCTCACCGCCACCGTCCTGACCCGAGAAGCAGCGGGCGCAGCATCCCAGTCAGAGCCTGCACTCCTTCCCCAACCTCCACTGCCAGCTGTCACTGTCCTCAACAAGAAGGAAGACAGGCTGACCGAGGGCCCAGAGGATGAAGACGGCGGGAGGTAGGTGCATCACACACACACCTACCCACAGACAAGGGGGCCCAGGAGGGACTGCAGGCAGGGCTAGGGGTCTCACCCACCCCCTCTCTTTCTCCCCCCTCTCTCTTTCACCCATCCCCCACTCACTTACCCACCCCCTCTCTTCCACCCCCACTCACTTACCCACCCCCTCTCTCTCTCACCAACCCCCCACTCACTTACCCACCCCCTCTCTTTCTCACCCACCCCCCACTCACTTACCCACCCCCACTCTCTCTCACCCACCCCCCACTCACTTACCCACCCCCTCTCTCTCTCACCCACCCCCCACTCACTTACCCACCCCCTCTCTCTCTCACCCACCCCCCACTCACTTACCCACCCCCTCTCTTTCTCCCCCTCTCTCTCTCACCCACCCCCCACTCACTTACCCACCCCCTCTCTTTCTCCCCCCTCTCTCTCTCACCCACCCCCTCTCTCTTTCACCCATCCCCCACTCACTTACCCACCCCCTCTCTCTCTCACCCACCCCCCACTCACTTACCCACCCCCTCTCTCACCCACCCCCCACCCCCTCTCTCTCTCACCCACCCCCCACTCACTTGCCCACCCCCTCTCTTTCTCCCCCCTCTCTCTCTCACCCACCCCCCACTCACTTAGCCACCCCCTCTCTTTCTCCCCCCTCTCTCTCTCACCCACCCCCTCTCTTTCTCCCCCCTCTCTCTCTCACCCACCCCCCACTCACTTACCCACCCCCTCTCTTTCTCCCCCCTCTCTCTCTCACCCACCCCCTCTCTTTCTCCCCCCTCTCTCTCTCACCCACCCCCCACTCACTTACCCACCCCCTCTCTCTCTCTTCCACCCCCCACTCACTTACCCACCCCCTCTCTCTCTCTTCCACCCCCCCTCCCTCACCCACCCCCCTCTCTCTCTCTTCCACCCCCCACTCACTTACCCACCCCCTCCCTCTCTTCCACCCCCCACTCACTTACCCACCCCCTCCCCTCCTCCCTCTCTCACCCACCCCCCTCTCTCTCTCTTCCACCCCCCACTCACTTACCCACCCCCTCCCTCTCTCACCCACCCCCCTCTCTCTCTCTTCCACCCCCTCTCTTGCTCTTCCACCCCCCTCCCTCTCTCACCCACCCCCCTCTCTCTCTCTTCCACCCCCTCTCTTGCTCTTCCAGCCCCCTCTCTCTCTCACCCCCCCCCCACTCTCTCTTCCTCCCACCCCCCTCTCTCTCTTCCACTCTTGGAAGGCCTCACTAAGCCTATAGCCGGCTCTGGATGACATTACTTGTCAATGTCACCCCAACGGGTGATAAACAAAGGGTGGGGGGGGGGGGGCACGACCTAAACATAAATTTCTAAGGTTGCTGCTGCTATAGAGACCAGTATACAAATTGAACCATAGAGAATAGCGCACAAACGGGTGATAAATCCCGTTGCAGTCGCAGCAAAATCGCAACGCGTGAAGCCGGTTCCTCAAAAAGGATCAAGAGCTTCTTTTGGGTGACGGTGTAGCTCGTTGTGGTTTTTCCGCGGTTGCAGCACGATAAACCAATGCCAATTGTGACAAAATCGCACCGGGGTGCCGTTAACAAGTAATGGCTTCGCTCGCTTTGCCGCAATTCTGGAATTGTGGTGATTCTGCCCGCAATTCCAAATGCCTAGGTGTAAATAAAGCCTAACGCCTCCTCACCGTCTGTCAAACACCCTCTGAAAAGCGATATAGAGGGCTAACGTGTACAAATGACCCCTTATTGGGTGAAGTTGTGATTGGAATGAGGCTCTCGGGCCTGCCTGTGTGCCATGGCAGCACACACGTGTCTAGGCCTCAGCCCTGGCACACACCACGTGCTCAGAGCCGAGTCATCCACACACTGATAACTGGGACTGGTAAACATCACGTGACCCCGCTCCAAGGCCTTACCTTACGCTCGGTTGCTAGGCAAATTACCCGGGCCTTAGCAACCAATCGCGGCGCTAGGCCGGGGGAATGATTTCACCACGCGGGCCCGCCTCCCTTTTCCCCGCCCCGCCTCAATTCGCTGACGCAGGCAGCCCCCATGGACCAATGAGAGCCGAGCTCGGGAGCTTCGTTCGCAGCCGCTGTACAAACGCCTCCTGTGTGTGTGACGCGTCAGCGCCATTTTGTCCGTGAAGGCCGTCCGGGAGCGCCCGAGGAGGAGTCCTTCGCACGATGCTGGCGGCCGGTCCCCGCTAAGTCCCCCCCCCCTCCCTCAGCCGGTCTCCTGTCCTCAGCGCCGTCCGCTCCTCACACTTCTTCCTTCACCATGGCGGGGGACGAGGCCCGAGAAGACGCCTGCCGGGAGTACCAGTCGTCCTTGGAGGACCTGACCTTCAACAGCAAGCCGCACATCAACATGCTGACCATCCTGGCCGAGGAGAACTTGCAGTTCGCCAAGGATATCGTCACTCTTATCGAAGCGCAAATCGCTAAGGTTTTTATGACTAAAGCCTTTTATTTTACTCTAAGGGTCCTCCCCTCCCCCCCAACAGGGTCAG